>NC_136109.1:28788951-28831995 GCF_965212315.1 Lampetra planeri | reverse complement strand
AAGTAGTAGTAGGAGTAGTAGTAATACTAATAATAACAGCGATGTATAAGCAAACGGTTCGACAATGAACTGTAACGTCTCGTTCCTTATTAAAAAAAAAAACACAAAACTACCCTAAGCTCGCAACGCACATTTTCCCAAGATCTCTCTCCTTCCCGTGTAGCCTGGAAGACACCGCGCGCTCAGCGCTCAAAACGCGTTGCGAGGCAGCGAGCGAGCGCGCGGCGGCATGGAGGCCGGCACGGGCGGCACGGGTGATGGATGGGGGTGCTTGGAGTGGCCGCCTCCACCACAGGCGCGTGATCCGGACCGCCCTTTGTCTGCCCCGGTGTAGACGTTCTCGCGTGACATCGGCCAAGCTCCCCTGTGTAGGCTGAACAGAATGTTGGGGTGCAAGTGCGTTTCGCGAGCACCCTATGAAAGCCAGCACGGGACACGATTGGGGGGGGGGGGCAGAGCCAGTGTTGATGTTTACACACTGCATCAGGCACTAATTTGAGGCTGAGTATATCTAGGGGAAGCCCACGACCGGTTGAGATAAATTGTCACTGGTGATGGACATGGGCGAAAATTGAACTCGGGTGGCCGTGTCCGTAGCGCAGCGCGTTAACCGCTGCGCCACCGCTCCCCGCAACAACAACAACCGCCTTTCGCCACTAAGTGGTGGTGACGTCACCACGGCACTTGTGCCAGGCTATGTGCACGTTGAGGCCACGTGAAACGTCGAACGCCCGCTGGCAGGAGGTCACGGGACAGACCCAGGTGCTCCCCGCACAGACACACAGACGCATGCTCACCTCCCCGTGTAAGGCCGGTCCGATGGAGCAGCCTGTTCTCTGTTTTTGTGATGCAGAAGTCCCCTTTGTGAGATGGAGAACGCAAACAAAAGCACCACGCTTCTTTGTTTACGTTTCTCGCGCGGCGCGGAATTCGCCTAATTGTGCGGCGTGAGACGACTTCCAGCTGCGGCGATTTTTGTGTTTTGTCGAAACGGTGAAGTGGCGAGGCCCGCTGACGAATCGTGAAGTGCGAAGGGTCGTTGATTTGGCACGGAGAGAGGTGTTGGACACATGCTCTTTGCCGATGTTATCGCCGTGCGCGTGTGTGTAGATTTAATTAAGGTCCATGAAAGCGTTCTTGTCGCGTCATTATCGTTGTTGTTGTTATCATGAAAAGTGTTTTTTAGTTTGAGTTTTGAAAGCGACGCGGGGTTGGGTTAGGGTGGGGGACGGTCCAGACGGAGGCGGACACATCGGTTGTGGGAATAAAAAAAAGTACCGGGTTCAAAGTTTCGACTTTAATTAGCGACGAATTCGGTGAACTTTGGGAGATATCAACACGGATAAGCAGACAATGCATCTCCCCCGCGAGCCGCTACCTCGACAAAAGTACTTTTTTTTACACAACCCCATCGGCCCCATGGCCTTATGGGAGCGCACAATCTCAGCAGCGTTGCGATTCAGTGCAGGCGCACTCGGAACCGCTGTCGACACAAAGCAAAGACAAAGACCCCCCGTATGGCCTTCACGGATTGCTGGGCCAGGTGCTGTTAGCGAGCAGCACCTGGGGGAACCTGCCGCTTTTGACTTCACAGCGATGATGTTTTCACATGGCACCCGGTCGTCATTTTAGGCTGAGTAGATCTATGGGAGATGCGGGAGCAGTTCAATAATTATGCCACTGTTATTGATCGTGAGTGGGAATGGAACTTGGGTCGCCGGGTTTGTAGCGCAGTGCGCTAACCACTGCCCAACCGCTTCCCACTTAATTCTAGATTTGAAGATTTCGTGACTGCAAGGATTCATTCTCTTCGGTTTTTTCGGTAAAGTCACGGAGGTAAAACAATCAATAAAATAAAATAAATGAAAACAACTAAATTAAATCACGACGTTTCGGAGGCAACACAAGCTTCCTTCATAAAAAAGGGCACAGCAAAATAACTGTAGCTCTGTTATTTTGTTATTTTGCTGTGCCCTTTTTTACACCTGATGAAGGAAGCTTGTGTTGCATCCTAAACGTCGTGATTTAATTTAGTTGTTTTCATTTATTTTATTTTATTGATTTTTTACCTACGTGACTTTACCGAAAAACCCAAAGAGTACGCTTCCAACTTCCCGTAATCATGGACAGCCGGGCCGTGTATGTCACTGTACGTTGAACTTCTTTCGCACCGTACGTAGCCAACCGTGCTAATTGGCTATCCTACTCCCGTGGGGGGTAGGATAGCCGCCTTGTCCACTTTAGACGAGGCTATCACAACCGTGCAGTGTTCTGCGATCCCGTTCATCACGGAGGTCGGTACAGATCAATTCCTGCCACCCGCGAACACAAAGATGCCACTCCCCGTGACTGTCCGGGTCAAGGCTCGGGCAGCCCGAGTCGTGAGCACCGGACGTCCGTGTGATTGGAGTCTTCCCCGCTGTTGGTGGTGCTCAGGATGGCACGGCCCCGACTGCTCGCTGCCGTGCGCCCAGGGCAGCTGGGGCCTCGACTGTAACCGCTCGTGCCGCTGCCGCCCCCCCGCGGGCTGCGACCCCGCGTCCGGGGACTGCGCGTGCCCCCCAGGGTGGAGGGGGGAGGCGTGCGAGCTCGCGTGTCAGGTGAGGGCGAGAGAGAGGTGGAGAGAGTGAGAGAGAGAGCGCATGCACGTGTGTTAGAGAGGGAGTGTGTATATATGTTAATGTATAAGGGTGATATGTAATATGTGCGTGGAGGCGGGGGATAGATTAGCGGCTAACAACACTTGCCCCAACAGTTTGTTGAGGCTAAACGGGGGATCTTTGTCTTTGGGGAGCGATAGTGTATCGGTTAGCGCTCTGCGCTACGAACCCGGTGATCAACACCAGTGACGATTATCTGAACCGGTCCTATGCCTACCCTAGGTCGACTCAGCCTGAAATGCGTAAACATCAGCACTGGGGCCGCAAGGTGCGGTGTTGGCCACCCACCCCCTCGTGTGCCGTGCCGGCCTTCATCAAAGCACTTGCCCCCAGCAGTCAAGTTGAGGCTATACGGGGGATCTTTGTCTCTTTTTGTGTGTGTGTGGGTTTGCTGCGAGCAGCCCGGCTCGTTCGGACGCGGCTGCCGAGAGCTCTGCGACTGCGGCCACGCGGAGCAGTGCGACCGCGTCACGGGGCGCTGCCTCTGCCACAACGGATGGACCGGTTCGTGCCGTCCGCATGTCCGTCCGTTCTTTTTTTTACGATCAGAGGAAACAAGAAGATGCCCGGTTTAGTCGGCACTTTGCTTCGTTCATCATTTCGGGGTTTTTTTTCATTGTTTTGCTTCATGTGCTCTCCCTCTCTCTCCCCCTCTCTTTCTCTTTTTCGTCCGTCCGTTCACCCTATCCTCTGTCTGTCACTCCACGTACCCATCTACCGTTACACTCGTCCATTTATACTTTCACTCATTTGTCTCATCTGTCCGCCCTTACGCTCTGTCCAGCCTTCATCTCTGTCCATTTGTCCACTTATCTTTTCGTCCACCTGTCCATCCATCTATCGAGCCGTCTGCTCTTCTGCCCAGAGCTACGTCCATCCTCATGTTAAATCTCTTTGTCCCATCCCTCCTCCGTCTCTCCCACCTGCATCGCCGTCCGTCCGTCCACCCACGACCCGCCGCGTCGCCCCCCCCCCCCCCCCTCTGCTTCGGCGTCCACTCTGTCTCGCTCCGCCGCCCGCGTTTTATTTTTTATTTTTTGTTCCTCTCGTCCAAGTGGCAGCAGAAGCGACACGCGTCTCGCCGCGTCTCTAATTATCTCCCCCTGTCACACGCCGACCCCGTCAGCCCGCGTCGCTCCTCACCAAACCCCGTCGCTCCGCCGGAGAGAGCGAGGTCGACAACTCCCTGGAGGAAAATAGCCATGCCCCCCATGCCCCCCATGCACCCCATGCTCTCTTTACTCGTGTTCCACGCCGCGTTCACGAGGAGATACGACTCGTAACAGGCACATACACGACTCGAACAATCTCACGTAAGTCCTGACAACCGCAGAAGCAATTGTTCAGTGCCGAGGGTTACCACTGCGTTCAGTGCAACTCGTGACCGTGCGGTTTGGCGACCGCTAGGGGAGGCCTTCATCCAGCAGTGGAGTGACCACGGAGGATGATGATGACTACATCATCATTACAGCGCTATAATGGCATGCGCGAAGATAACTTTTAAATGTTGGGTTTTTTTTCATGAATCAAGCATCAAGATCAAAGTTAGAGTGTCCCATGCCCTGTACCTACACGGGATGTGCGTTCTCGTGTTGTACCACGTGTTCATCCGCGTCGTGGGGACCGTCTTGGAGAGCAATCTCATCAGCAGCAGCGGCTCAATATAAGCACAACTCTGAGACCGTTTCCAATCTTCAGTATCTTTCATCAGCAGGGCCAGGCTTGCTTAAATCAATTCTGTTGAACTGCCCGACGTTTATGGGCGATTTCCCGTCCTGAAGGTAAATGGTTCCTCGTTCAACACAAAACCGTACAGAAAATATCCTTTGAATGCTTTGTGTGTGCATGGACAGACCGATAGGGGTGGGTGGGGTGAGCGACAGTTATTTTGTCATTACCATTCTCCACGACGACGCTTCACGGTGTCATTTGTCGTGCATTGCGAAGATGCCGCTTGACTTCAGTTCCCGTAGAAGCTCGCAGCGCCAGAAACGTCGGTACATCGTGGCCGCGAACCAGCCCACGGCACAACCAGAAAATAACTGTTGGGAGATGCACTCGGCACAGACTGCGATGAGTTTTTTTTTTAATCGGCTGTGTTCATCCTCCTACAAACGCGCACGCACAAAATGAAAGTTCCTCCCTCTGTGCACTCTTAAAACCTGGAGGCGCTTGAATCTCAGAATACTAATCGCCTCTCCATGCCCACGGGTGATGATGGCTGACTGACCAGCCCGCGGTCGCGGTGTAAAGTTGCCAGGTTACAGGAAGAGTTGGATTGTTAAGTCGGAATTTTTTGTCGCGGTCAGGGGGTAGTGGAGCCCCCAGAGAGATGGGGGGGGGGGGTGACGGCAGTTGGAGGAGGAGGAGGAGGAAGAAGAGGAGGAGAGCTCTGGGGGGTGGTGGAGGAGGGGAGGGAGGAGGCGGCGGATTGATTCAACCCACGCTCGTATTTTCTCAGCCCGCCATGAGCAAGGCGCCCCACTTGTTGGCGTTGGGTTGTCATCATTATTATTATTACCGCTGGTTTCGCACGGAGGCCTGGTGGATCTAAATCGTCATAATCAGGATCAGCCGTGTATTATCCACTGCTGGATAACATTAATCTCCAAGCTGTCGCCATCTCTCACAGTTCTGCAACATTCCATCGGGCACTCCTGCAAAAGGGCAGATTTTGTTGTCCGTGTGTTTAAACAATAACAGATCAAGGCTGCTTATGATGAGATTAGTATTGTTAGTATTTGAATGATATAACAGTTTTTTTAGTAATCGAGATCTTCTTAACCGACGCCGTGTCAAGCGTGAGTGCTCGTGTGACCATACTTCACCACGCTGGTCAATGCGATTTACCCGCGTTGAGCTCTGTGGTGGAGGTAGTCTGGCTTTTTTGGATTTGGCTCTGTCGCTGGGAGTTGAGCATCTGGAAAGGTCAACCTCTTAACTGGCGGCTTGGTGCTCTGCGCGTTGCATAATTCAATGCGGCAAAACGGGGCATGTCTTTCTTGTTTTGTTGATGCGCTGTGTGTGTGTGTCTCTGTGCTGTGGTGTAGCAGCTAACGCGCCGCGCTACGAACCCGGCGAACCGAGTTCGATTCCCGCTCACGACCAACATCGGTGACAAATGTCTGAACCGGTCCTGGGCCTTCTCTAGGTCGACTCAGCGTCAAATGAGCACCCGGTGCGGTGTTTAAACGACGCCACTCGGGAGACAGGTGCTCGCTAACAGCACTTGTCTCAGCAGTCTGTTGACGCTATATGGGGCATCTTTGCTTTGTGTGTGCGGTGTGCGCCCTTGCCCTCCGGTAGGAGTGCGCTGTGACAGCGCCTGCGCCCCGGGCCGCTGGGGGCCCAACTGCTCGCGCACGTGCGGATGCCACAACGGCGCCTCCTGCCGCCCCGCGGACGGCGCGTGCGAGTGTGCGGCGGGATACAGGGGCACGACCTGCCAGAGAGGTGGCCGAGAAAACGCTGCGCCGCGTCACAGCACGGCACAACACGTCACTGCACGGCACACCACGACACACCACGGCACAGCTCGGCACACCACGGCACAGCACGGCACAGCACGGCACACCACGACACACCACGGCACACCACGACACAGCACGGCACAGCACGGCACAGCACGACACACCACGGCACACCACGACACACCACGGCACACCACGACACACCACGACACACCACGACACACCACGACACACCACGGCACACCACGACACTGCACGGCGACACGACGCCACGCACGCCGCCAGACCACGGCGCCCATGCAACGTCATACGACGCGACCCCATGCCACTCCACGCGCCACGTCAGTAACACCAAACCCGCATAGCACCCCGCGTCGCTCACCACGGAGGGCGGTTGATGCGGTTGTGGCCGCTGCCTCTCAATGAATTAATTTCTCCGCTGTTAAGTGTGAGATTGCGTTATCGATGTGTTCCGCATCCTTCGCCGACTCAGCAAATGCATTTTTGGTTTAATTATATTTGTTGAAAATTAGACACGCTGCGTTAATTCACTCGGCAGACCAATACGCTTAAACGTAACCTCGTATCGTAAATTGCATTTTTATAAATTACATGGACTTTGAAATTACTGTATTGGAGTTTGAATCAGACGCACATATCTTTAAAATATTTCATATTTCAACTTAAACAAGTTGCACACACAAAATGGTAACACTTTGCGTTCATTATGTTTTAAAATGAGACATTTTAATTCATCATTAATATCTGAAATTATAAATTTACGTTTTATGATTTAAAAAAATGGGGAGCGGTTGTGCAGCGGTTAACGCTGCAATACTCAAAACCCGCGTTGATAGAATTTAGCTGCAATAAATGTCCACGTTGATAAGCCACTTGGTTGAGCGATCATTTGTGGCAAGGTCGCTTCTGAAAAAGAGCTTCAAAGCTCCGTGGGCCTTACCTGGTGAAATAAAAATAGTTCGATAGTTAGTTAACGCATCAAGCCACAAACCCGGTCATCTGAGTTCGATTCCCGAACCACGACTATCATCATCAGTGGCGAGCCCTTCGCCAACCCGTACTGACCAGCGTGGTGAAGTATGGTCAAACAACCCCCCTTCCCCCCCGTAAGTGATATAGCGTTGGAAGAAGGCGTTCATCCATCATTGGGTTGACAAGGGGGCTGTGAATTGTTATCGTTGCCGTTGTTGATCATTAACATATCATCAAATGTCATCACCGGATATATGGAACGCACACGTCCGCAGCCCCTCGTCACAGACGCGCACGCGCGCATGCACCGCGGCATCGAGTGCGTGCCGTACGCACACGGGCGAGATGGATTTTAATAACCTGCATAGGATTAATGTTGTTTTGTTTTCCACTAAAGCTCGCGTAAATGCTATTATCATTACATGAGCAATCGGCCCGCACTGCATTAATATCAAGTGAAGTCTGTGATGGATTACGGGACATTACTACACGGGGCCACGTGGAATGACGTTGCCCTCGTCTTGCAGTCCAAAACAATCCCCACTCAGAGCAGCTCTTATAACACAGCCACGCATATTTAGATATATTTGGCCACTCCACTGCTGGATGAGCCACTCCTCCCCCCTGCCCCCGCCCCTCGCACCACCCCGCCCCCACCGTAGTTAGGTACCCAGGTAGTCAGGCAGGTAGGCATGAGACTCGGTAGGTAATGCCATGTAATCAGACGAGAGGGCAAGTAGGTATACCTGTGATTTACAAATATGTATTAAGCCTATTTTGATTATCACATTCATCACTATGTAGGCACGTTGAACTTATTTCGCACCGTACTTCGCCAACCGCGCTAACCGGGAGGTGCGATGGGAAGGACAGCAAATAACGATCATCAATTATTGACTGTCGTTCCGAATCATGACCATCTTATCATCACGATCATAATCATCATTGTAATGACTGATCATCATCCTCATCATCGTGCCTACCCCGGACCCCCCCCCCCCCCCACAGTGTGCCCTCCAGGCACCTTCGGCCTCGGCTGTGCCCAGGCGTGCCCCCAGTGTCTACACGGCAACGGGCCGTGCCACCACGTGACGGGGGAGTGCCGCTGCCTGCCCGGGTTCACGGGGCAGCTCTGCGACCAGGGTGCGCCCAACGCACAAACTCGTCGATTACTCGTCCATTAACCGAATAGATCATCGTGTTTGTGTTTCCATCGCACAGGCTCTCGGTAAGGAAAGAGGTTAACCCGCCCTCGGCTTTGAGCCTCGTGGGTTGTCTCGGGGTCCTCCCGATGGCCTGCCACTTGCGTAAACCACTCGTGAATGGAATTGGCTAAACATCCAAATAAAGGACCACAGAGCTTTGGCAATCGTTGGCGCCGGTTCTGGCGGCTTCCGCATCGTGGCTCTGCTTTTCCCCGAGCCTCTGTGCAAAAGCTGTGCGCGTTGCATGTTCTGCAGCATTTTAAGATGCAATTTGCATGAACGACGCCGTTAAATACGAATAAAACGACACATTATTAATGTTATTACGATAGCATCCTTCACCATGTTGGTAACCCAGGTCACGCTTGCAAACGAGACTTCCCTCATTTAGAATCATCATATTGCTCGTGAAATCCTACTAACGACGCCCTGGTCGCTCGCCTTCTCAGCCGGTTAAACAAATACATTTAGACTGCTATGCAAAAGGTCCATTTCCTGAAACGTTGCCCATTATATATTTCATCCTTTTAGGGCCTGATTTTATTGAGCTTAATCGTTTTATTAACCCAGGGGCCACCAACCCAAAATAACAAAGAAAGCCATTTATTTTTATTATTTTATTATTTCCCTTCTACGTGACTTTACCGAAAGAACCAAGAAGATGAAAGCCATTTATCATTCGAATTCGGTCAAACAAAACCTCAATATTTCAAGGTCTTCAAAGAGCCGCGTGTTGCCTACCCCTGGATTAACCCCCCCGCCCCTCTCGACCCCCCAGCGTGCCCCCCAGGCAGGTACGGGCGCGGGTGCCGGGAGGTGTGTGCGTGTGCCAACAACAGCTCCTGCAGCCACGTGGACGGCACGTGTCACTGCACGCCGGGGTGGCTCGGCAGGGACTGCTCGCAGGGTGAGGAGGAGGAGGCGTCCTGTCGCCACGCAGCGGTCACGCGACGCTGGGTGCCTAGTGCAGTGCGCGCTAACCGCTGTCCCACCGCTCCACCCCCATGCACATGCGTGTGTGTGTGTGCGTGTATCCGTGCGGCCTGTTGTGGGAGCGGTAGTGCAGTGGTCAGCGCACTGCACGACAAACCCGAGTCCGATTTCCGCTCACGACCAATACCAGGGGGCGAATATTTAAACATCCTCGAGGTTGACTCGACCTTAAACGACGACCTGGCGTTGTGTGGTAAACGTCAGCGCTGGGGGAGACAAAGGCGGCGGGGCGTGGTTCTAACTGCAACGTTTACCCTCGCGCGGCCGTGCCAGCCTTCATAGGACTTGCCCCAACAGCCTGTTAATGCTATACGGGGGTCCTTTGTCTTTGTGTGCGTGCAGCCTGCCCGCCGGGCCTGTGGGGGGCCAACTGCCTGCACACGTGCAGCTGCCACAACGGCGCGGGGTGCAGCGCGCGCGACGGGGGCTGCACGTGCTCAGCCGGGTGGATGGGAGCGCACTGCACGCGGCGTACGGACCGCGCGCTCAGACACACGTACACACGTACACACACACACACGCACACACGCACACACACGCACACACACGTACACACACACACGTACACACACACACACGCACACACACGCACACACGCACACACACGCACACACACGTACACACACACACGTACACACGTACACGCACGTACACACACACGTACACACACACATAGACACACACGTACACACACGTACACACACACACGTACACACACGTACACACACACACGTACACACACACGTACACACATAGATAAATATCTCCCGTATAGCCTCACAGACTGCTTCGGGCAAGTGCTGTTGGCGAGTACTGTAGCAACTTATATGAATGCCGGCACGGTACACACAAAGGGGTGGTGTGACCGTACACCACACCCGGCCGCCTTTGTCTGCCCGAGTGCTGATGGGTTTAGACATCACCCCAGGTGTTGTTTGTGAGTTGGAATCGAACTCGGGACATGGGGTTCACAGCGCATTGCATGACACGGACGCGCCGCTGTTCATTAAAGGTGTAACGATTTCACCCTGTCCAACCTCCCGCAGAGGGTGACCTAAAGGAGACCCCGGGAACGGTTCAAATATCACGGCCCGCGTCACTGACGCGAGTCGCGCCCGCGAATTGAATTCGGTTCGCGGGGTTCGCCGCGCGGTGCACAATGCAGGGCACCGCTGCCCGCCCTGCACACACATCGCGATCATCATCGTCATCTATCAGTGGCCCACCGATCAGCGCAGTTGGCTACGTACGGTGCGAAAGAAATTCAACGTGCATACATACGTAGAAGGATCATCCTCGCCCCCACCCTTCCCACTGCCCCCGCTGCCCAGGCTGCCCGGTCGACCTCTTCGGCGCTGGCTGCGCGGAGCGCTGCGCGTGCGAGAACGGCGCCGACTGCGAGTCCGCGACGGGGCGCTGCTCGTGCCCCGCGGGCTTCACGGGCGCGCGCTGCCAACTCGGTAGGTGGCGCCGGTCCGCGGGCGCCTGTTGAGGCCGGCGGGGGGCAGGGAGGGCAGCGGGGGGGGGGGGGGCAGGGGGGCAGTGGGGGGGGCAGGGGGGGGCGCCGCGTGTCGGGGTCGAGCGGCGTGGCGAGCACGTCGCCGGGATTCGGCATCGGCGGCCGAACGTCAGTGGCGAGCGGTGGATGTGAACCGGTTGTGGGGTTCCTCTAGGTCAGTGCTGCTTCGCCTTTCGTTGCAGCCTTGCACCGCTTTGGTTCTCAGTCGTAACACAACAACTTATCACGTGAATACAAACATCGGTTTGAGGAAACAAAGTGGCCGTGCTTGATTGGTGTTTCGATTATTTACCTTCTAAATGATCTGGCCATGTATCGCACCCCCTCCTCCACTAGAAAGGGCATCTCGCACTCCCAGGGGATGCGTGCACCCCCAGGTTAAGAGCCATTCTCCTAGGTCGACTCGGCCATAAATGAGTAGCCGGTGCGGTAAGGAAAATATCTGCGTTGGGGAGCTTTCATCCGCACCTCTGATGAGTACGGTTGGCTACGTACGGTGCGAAAGAAGCTCGACAAACATTGCCCGTGCATGGTCCTGACCTCACCACTCTGTCGTAACCTTAATAGGAGCTCGCTAACAGCACTTGTCCCAAAAGTCTGCGGGCTCCATATAAAATATAAGGGCAATGAAATCGCTTGAAATAATGTTGCTCAACAAAATGAACTGTTGCAGTGACGCAGCTTTTTGCTGACTGTGTGTTGTGTGACTTGACACCCTGGACATCATAGCAAACGAGATGTTCCAACTGAATGTCTTACCCGGAAAACGTGGAGCGTTGGTTGGGAAAAGTTTGCTCAACGGTTCCAACCACACGCAGACGTTGACCCGACGTAGGGATGTTTACTTGCGTAAAACTAAGAAAACTACTTGAGAAAATATTGGCCGCGGGCAGTGTCTGCAGAATGTGTGTGGCGCTGATGAAATCGTGGCAAACGAGAGCGAGACGGAGAAGTTTTGAAAAGAGAAAAAAATCAACAAACGACTAAAACTTGATAACGAAAAGCGGCGTGCTGATATGCCCGAAGAAGTTTGCGATCAATGCAAACTGTCAGCTCTGCTCTGACGCATGGATCAGAAACGCGGGACACTCACAAAGGAAATTGAACAAAGGCTGAAAAGTGCCCAGAGAAGCGTGTAGAGACGCGTGCTTTGAATTATTCTGAGAAACATAAATAGGAGCACACGGATCAGGAAACGACAACAAATCAGGCGACGCGTCGGTGTTGACCGCGATGCGGCGTCGGTGGTCTTGGGCAGGACGCGCCCCTACGAGGAAGACCCGTGACGGAATGGCGGCCGAAAGAGCGTGCGGATGAGGACGCCCGTGCTTAGTAGCGAGACGTAGTAGCGAGACGGAGGAGCGAGACATAGTAGCGAGACGGAGGAGCGAGACGCAGGAGCGAGACGTAGGAGCGAGACGGAGGAGCGAGACGCAAGAGCGAGACGGAGGAGCGAGACGTAGTAGCGAGACGGAGGAGCGAGACGGAGGAACGAGACGGAGGAGCGAGACGGAGGAGCGAGACGGAGGAGCGAGACGCAAGAGCGAGACGGAGGAGCGAGACGTAGTAGCGAGACGGAGGAGCGAGACGTAGGAGCGAGACGGAGGAGCGAGACGTAGGAGCGAGACGTAGGAGCGAGACGTAGGAGCGAGACGGAGGAGCGAGACGTAATAGCGAGACGGAGGAGCGAGACGTAGGAGCGAGACGGAGGAGCGAGACGTAGGAGCGAGACGGAGGAGCGAGACGTAGGAGCGAGACGTTGGAGCGAGGCGTATGAGCGAGACGGAGGAGCGAGACGTAGGAGCGAGACGTAGTAGCGAGACGAAGGAGCGAGACGTAGGAGCGAGGCGTAGGAGCGAGACGGAGGAGCGAGACGTAGGAGCGAGACGGAGGAGCGAGACGGAGGAGCGAGACGTAGGAGCGAGACGTAGGAGCGAGACGGAGGAGCGAGACGGAGGAGCGAGACGGAGGAGCGAGACGGAGGAGCGAGACGTAGGAGCGAGACGGAGGAGCGAGACGGAGGAGCGAGACGGAGGAGCGAGACGGAGGAGCGAGACGTAGGAGCGAGACGGAGGAGCGAGACGTAGGAGCGAGACGGAGGAGCGAGACGGAGGAGCGAGACGTAGGAGCGAGACGGAGGAGCGAGACGGAGGAGCGAGACGGAGGAGCGAGACGGAGGAGCGAGGCGTACGAGCGAGACGCGTATTTGTCGCAGGACCGTGGGGCGGGGGGGGGGGGGCGGTCAGCCACGGTGTCTGTACGAGTCCTGTGTTCGGCCTTGTGCGGCTGTGTGTGTACGGGGGAGCGGTGGGTAGTGGTTAACGCGGCACGCTACGAACCCGCGATCGGGTTCGATTCCTCGCTATGGTTAACGTCAGCGACGAATAATATCAGAACACCGTATCCGGGCCCCCCCTAGGTCGACTCTGCCTTAACTGAACGCCAAGCTGCGCTGTGTCAAAAAAAGTATCGGCAGTGCGGAAACGAAGGCGGCAAGGCATGGTTCTAACGACCCCACTACCTCGTTGTGCGGTGCGAGTCTTCAACCGGTGCTCGCTAACATCACTTGCCCCAACAGTATGCTCAATGCTACACGGAATGTGGGAGAGGGTATCTTTGCATTTGCGTGTGCATTGTGTGCACACAGCGTGTCCCCAGGGCTCGTACGGCCTGCGATGCCAGCTGGCGTGTGGCTGCACCAACAACAGCACGTGCGACCCCGTGAGCGGGACCTGCTACTGCGCCAGCGGCTGGACGGGGATGAGTTGTGACTCCGGTAACGCGCGCGCTCTGCTCTGCACTGCTCATTGCGTTCAGGGCCACGTTTACATCGCGAACAGAAGGAAACACAAGCAGTGGAATGATGATAGGTCACCCCACACCTCCCCAACCAATTAGTGACGATATGAGACCCGCGGATGGCACGTGGTGCTGGTATCAGGTTGGCTCTGCTGTGCATCTTGAGTGACTTGCACGATGTAAACATTCAAACTACCCATTTGTTTTATTGATTAAGTTGGTGGAGCCAGCTGGGCCGAGATTGGGCAAAACCGAGCTCCACTGCTTTTCACCCAGCACAGACTCACTGTTACTCATCGAACATTACAACGAACACGAACAGATTTAAGAACTAGAGTTGTTTAAAAAAATTGCACGCGAACGACGCATTCACGCAAGCACCTGATGCTCCGTTTTCAAGTTTTAAAAGGAAACATCTTTGAATTGTATTATGTTTTGAATTAGATAATTTGTTTTCTTCATTAAAAGCCTATATCATTTTACATCTGGAAGACTTAATTTAAAAGGACATTTCGTGTGAATTTTCTCTCGTCGTTAAGTAGATGGCCTTGCTGGGGGTTCGGTTCGATGCGGACTTTCACCTGTTTGGGATTGCGGGGTCGAGATCAGGCGACACAAAGCTGGCCGTGCGAGAAGACCGCCGTCTGCAGATCGATTCCAACGTGATCGAACGTCTGTCCCTGCGCCTCCGTCGTTCATGCAGGGGGCGCGTAGGTTTGCAGCGCCCCCTGCATGATAATGACGGAGAGTGCAGCGTTCATCACAGATAGACATAGTTGTGCGCTTATATAACATTTAAGAATCACGATTACGATACACGCGACATATATGCAATGTAAAATAGCAATTTTAATTTAAAACAATTAAATAATAATACAAATCTCGTTCATGGTCCCTTCCCTTAGCTTATCTCAACAACCATCGTTTCACGCCAACCTCAACAACCTCAACAACCACAACAACAAAGACCACTCCGCTCTCTCTGGCCCCAAAGCCGTAACTGTCCCCCCCCCCCCCCACCGAGTGGAGACCCGCACAGACGCAGACACAGGGCGACCTCCCAGACACAGGAACGCACGCGGCACAACTCTCAACTCGTCACATCCCCAATTAAAACTCGCTCGAACAGCGTCTGCAAACCCGTCACGGCTCGAGAGGACATCCTCCGTGAACGGCTCGGTGAACGCCACTTAATTATTCGTGTGTTTGCGCATTTATGTTCGCGCTTTGACTGCGTGTGATGCTCACCGTGTGGATTCTGCACAGGCTGTAGATTTTACACGCGTATCAGCGGTTCGTTCGCCGTGCGCGTGTCAATCGGCACCCCAGACGCCCCCCCCCCCCCCCCTTGCACACGTGAAAGTACTTTCATGCAAACACTTACATAACTGGAGAAGCTCACGTGATGTGCCGGGAGCGGAGAGAATTTGCAACACCGACAAATGTGTTGAGACTCAATCGACACATTCACTTGTTTTCTTCTCCAGAGGTTCACGCACACGAGTTATGGGAATTCACGTGGGCACCTGCCATGTAAGGCAGGATAACATACGGTCTAAATGTTAAGCACTTAAAACGCATCTTTGTGAAAAGTGAATGGTGGATGAGACGGCAAGGGAGAGAGGTAAGAGCGTGCGTGGAGGGGAGTGGAGTGAGACGAGGGGGGGGAGAGGCAGGAGAGTGCGTGGAGGGGAGTGGAGTGAGACGAGGGGGGAGGCAGGAGAGTGCGTGGAGGGGAGTGGAGTGAGACGAGGGGGGGGGGAGGCAGGAGAGTGCGTGGAGGGGAGTAGAGTGAGACGAGAGGGGAGAGGCAGGAGAGTGCGTGGAGGGGAGTAGAGTGAGACGAGGGGGGGGGGCAGGAGAGTGCGGGGAGGGGAGTAGAATGAGACGAGAGGGGAGAGGCAGGAGAGTGCGTGGAGGGGAGTGAAGTGAGACGAGAGGGGAGAGGCAGGAGAGTGCGTGGAGGGGAGTAGAGTGAGACGAGAGGGGAGAGGCAGGAGAGTGCGTGGAGGGGAGTAGAGTGAGACGATGGGGGGGGAGGCAGGAGAGTGCGTGGAGGGGAGTAGAGTGAGACGAGAGGGGAGAGGCAGGAGAGTGCGTGGAGGGGAGTAGAGTGAGACGAGGGGGGGGGCAGGAGAGTGCGGGGAGGGGAGTGAAGTGAGACGAGAGGGGAGAGGCAGGAGAGTGCGTGGAGGGGAGTAGAGTGAGACGAGAGGGGAGAGGCAGGAGAGTGCGTGGAGGGGAGTAGAGTGAGACGAGAGGGGAGAGGCAGGAGAGTGCGTGGAGGGGAGTAGAGTGAGACGAGAGGGGAGAGGCAGGAGAGTGCGGGGAGGGGAGTGGAGTGAGACGAAGTGTGTTGTTGTTGTTGTGCGGACATTGCCACGCGCGGTGCTGAATGGACCCCGTCTCGTTGTCTCCCTGTGCCAGTCCCGTCGTGATTTCTGCTTTATTTACCCGCTTTAGTCGCCATCTGCGAGCTTATTTCAGTAGCGCGTGTAAAATGACACGGTCTAATTTTTGCTCGTTTTTTTTTTCGAAGCCTGGAAATGTTGATTTTGTTGATGTTTTTGCTGTTAATATTATTTTTGCCTGTGAACTGTAAATATGTAAGCGTCCATGCACATCTCGCCACCCTAATTAGTTGAATTTGCATTTTCATTATTTTAGCATAATTTGTGTGCGTGTTTGTGTTTTTGTTATTGTGTTTTCTGATGGACTCATCCACTCACCCACTCACTCACCCTCTCGCAAATTCACCCCCTCACACACTCGCCCTTTCATACACTCACTCACACTCTCACACACTCACTCACCCTCTCACTCACCCTCTCACACACCCTCTCACCCACTCACTCACCCTCTCAAACACACACTCACTCACCCACTCACTCACCCTCTCACTCACTCACTCACCCTCTCACACACTCACTCACACACCACGTGCTCCCTCCCTGACATCAGCGTGTCAGCCCAGCCACTATGGTCCTCAGTGCCAGTTCCGCTGTGATTGCTTCTCATATCAGATGTGCCACCCGGTGCAGGGCTGTGTCAGCAGTAAGATACACAGCTACACACACACATGCATACAAACATACAACACGTACTAACACATACAAAGACACACGCGCAAATACACACGACAAACCCATACAGACACCCCACTCACACATACAAACCCATATATACTTACAAAGACGGACACGCACATACAAAGACAAAGATCCCCCGTATAGCCTGAGCAGGATTTTGGGGCAAGTGCTGTTAGCGAGCAGCAACCTACGAAGGGCGGCACGGTACGCGAAGGGGGTGAGTGGACAGGACCACGCCCGGCCGCCTTTGTCTCCCTAGTGGCGATGTTTACACACCGCATCAAGTACTCATTGGAGGCTAAGTCAACCGAAGAAAGGCCCGGAACCGGTTCAGATAATCGTCATTGGTGTTGAGCCATGTGCGGGACTCAAACTCAGGTCGCCTAGTTTGTAGCGCATGCGCTAACCGCTGCACCACCGCTCCTCGCAACACTCATACACACACAGTTACACACATACATCTATAGACATATACACGAGGTTGCAGGTTAATTAGAACCAACAACAGAGTTGTTATATATATTAAAATTGGCAGTGATAATGTTTTTTTTTTTATATATTAACGATTCGGCCCACTGGCCATCGTCAGGAAATACTGCTCTTCACAGAGAGAGAGGGGCAGTCTTGCATTAGTGTTGGTAGGGGAGGTTGGAGTGGCAGGCGCTGTCGGATCATGAGCTCACTGGGATTCAACGAGTCACCGGCGTTTGGAACATTAGTGAAGGCACTCGCCTTTTGCCCGTCAAAGGACGAGTGCATTTCAGTCAATCTGAAACTTGCAAGCGAAAAGCAGACCGCGACGTGATATTCATTGCATCAATTCGTGTGCAATTTGTAAGGGCGCGGTGACACAGACCTATTTCATTTAAAGGTTATAATCCATGGTTCATCATGACGTCCTTTTTACTTCTGTCTCAATAGCGTTACGGAGACCCAAAGAATATGAATCCCTGCAGTTACGAAAGCTTTAAATCGGGACGTCACCTGACCATGAATATTAATGAGGGGGGCTGGCCCACGTGGAGTGACATCACGCGCGGGACGCACTGACATTCTTGGCTCATTATCGTCGTAAAATCCACGAGTTAATGTGCTGATCGTCTGTCTGCATCCATCCTGGTGGTTTATTAACGGTCGGGGCGAGTGCGCCTCTTTAATTAAGAGAAATGCGACCACTAATGGGCCTTTTTGAACGCATTTCGCCTGCACAGTAAATGGCCTTGCATTCCTGCGCGGACCAATGGGAGCGCAGCATTGCTAATTGATGGCATTGCTTCACGCTACGATACCAAACGCGTGGACACGTGTGGACACGCGCACACACAGAAACACAGACAAAGATCCCCCGTGTAGCCTCATCAGACTGTCGGGGCAAGTGGCGTTCGCGAGCACGCACTGCCACGCCAACCAGCACAACGGCACCGACACCCACAAGCGTGTCCGTGCACACAAAGCCACGTGGCACACACAGTCGTACCGACACACACGCAACCGCACGCACAAACACACCACACAAAGACAACCACACCAACACGCACACACCGCACACACACAACAGCACAACCACACCACGCTGCACTGCTCACCAGGCTCATTTAGTTTGATGAGCGGTTTAACAAAAAAAGGAAACATGCGAGTTAAATTAATGTGCAAACTATATTGGCACGAATTGCACCCTGCCCAATAAAGCACGATACATTTGCTCCACGATGTAAAACAAAAAGATAATTGCACACAATGAGACGACGAGCAGCGACCGCTTCGGAGCGTTTCGTGTCCACGTGCGTGGCAGTGAGCCCAGAGCTCACCCCACAAGTGGGAACGTCCCAGTTTAAGTCCCGGTCAGGGTGAGGTTACCCAGCCAGTCTCTAACATCATCATCACCACCAGCAGCAGCATTTTCATCATCACAATCACCATAGCCACCAGCATTCATCGTCGTAATCACAATCATCGCCTTCATTATCATCATCATAATGACCAAGTGGCCATGAGGTGATTAACAATCATCACCATTATCAAAATTACCATCATGATCATCATCATCATCATCACCCCACCAGTGTCAATGAAATGATCATCATCATTACTTCCTGGGCACCCAACAATGGTCGTCGTGCGGAGAGACTGGTCCCCGCCATAGGAATGTGGAATTCCCACCATTGGCTAAGCACCAGTGATAATGTTCATGCAACACTTAACCTCGACTTTGACTGATTGTAATCACTTTAATCATTGTCTTCTCTCTCTCCACGTGCGCGCGTGTGTGTGTCTCTCCTCGACTCCCCTTGGGGGTGGTGCGCTTCAGGGGGAATGGGGATGGGAGTGGAGGGATTTGGTGCCCTCGTTCCTCTCGTGCCCGTGGGACTTCCGCCCTCCCCGGCCTTGGCCCCATCGGCCGGGGCGGGCGGGCCGCCCGAGGAGGCAGCGGGCGGGGAGTCGCTGGGCGCGGTGGTCGGGGTGGTGTTGGTGCTTCTGCTGCTGCTCTTGCTGCTACTGGCGCTGCTGCTGCTCGCGGTGTTCTACCGGCGGAGGCGGCGGCGGCTGCGCGGCCTCGCCCGCGGTGGGCGGCGCGAACCGGGAGCCGGGGCGGCGGCGGCCGCGGCCTCGTTCAGCGCCGGCGCGGCGCGGTCCGTGGCGTCGGAGTGCGCGCACGCAGGCACGTGCACACGCGCGCAGAGAACGAGAGAGACGCACACACGCACGTACACGCGCGCGCAGAGAACGAGAGAGACGCACACACGCACGTGCATGCGCGCGCGCACAGAGATACAGACAGATATATGTGGGCAGAGATACGAATGCGTGCACGCGCAGCGAGAGAGGAAAGAATACACGAAATGTGCACGCGCAGGGAGATACGCAGAGACACGTGCACGCGCGCCGAGACACGTGCACGCGCGCCGAGGCACGTGCACGCGCGCCGAGGCACGTGCACGCGCGCCGAGACACGTGCACGCGCGGAGAGACACGTGCACGCGCGGAGAGACACGTGAACGCGCGGAGAGACACGTGCATGCGCGGACACAGGGAGAGAGGGAGAGATACAGGCGCGCACAGGCAGTGCATTCATGGGTGGATCTTTACGCGCATGCACAAACGCACGTACGTACGTGCTAATGAGCACGTTTGTGGCTAACACACGCAGTTCGATGGCACGTACCGTGAGCTGGGACGATCAATGTCAACCGATGCACGGTGACTCCTCTAACCGCACGCGCCCGAGTGGTGAAATCGATTTTAGTTTTTTTGCCGCGGACGCTGTCGCGTTCACGCCAAGCCGGAGAGCTCCCTCTCGTGGTAGAGTTTTTAATATCCGGACGACGTGATGCTGTTGTCGTTGCGTTGGCAGCGGTGCAACAGGCACAGATAACAAAATAACAAACAAAACTCAACGCATTCGTCAATAACAGAAAATAAGTACATAATAGGCGACGTTTCTGGATTTGGACCTTCACTTGGGTGCCACTCAATATGCACACGGTTAAGGGAAGTCTCAGTTTATTGGGAAGACACCCTCCCCTCGATCTCATTATCCTCTCTGGGGGCTCAATATCCACCCCTCCTCTTCTCTCTCTCTCTGCGTCTCTGCATCTTCTACGACTTTGTGTTTATGTGACTTTTTTTCGCACCGTACGTAACCAACTGTTTTAATCGGAGGTGAGTGGCGCTCTACTCCTCACCTACTCACCTACTCACTCACTCACCCACTCACTCACCTACTCACCTAACCACCCACTCACCTCCTCACTCGCCTACTAACTCATGAACCAACCCCTCCCTCCTCTTCTTCTTAACGTCTATGCCTCCACGACCACGACTCTACGTGCATTCACCGTAACGTATGTCTCAACTCCTTTGAGCACCCGGTAAATTCCAAGGGATTATTTTAAAAACCGACGGGACCTTCAGTTTAACGGGCAACTGAATATAGCCGGGAGACGTGTGACAATGATCATTAATAAAACACTTGAATGTTGAGTGGCGCCCGAACTCTGCACGGCGCATAGAGAGTGGTTGGCCGATATGAGTGCGCCTGCACCCGTGAATAACCCGTGTTGTTGTTGCTGTTTGTTGTTGTTTGTTGTTGTTTGTTGTTGTTTGTGCTGAGACAGAACACCCGGTGCAGTGCGGCTGCCACAGCCTGTACGTGAACCCAGGCTACCAGACCCTGAGCCAGGGCCACAGTGCGCAGGGCATCGCCAACAACAACTTGGAGCTGCGCTGCACAGGCAGGGTGCGGCGAGCACTGCACTGCCACCCCGGTCACCCGAGTTCGATTCCCGCTCACGGCCAATACAAGTGGGAGATGGGGTTTTTTTACCGCGTCCTGGGTCTCCTCTAGGTCGACTCGGTCTCAAATGAGTGCCTGGTGCAATGTGTGTTAAACGCCGCGGCTGGGCGTGGTGTTGGCCACCCACGCCCTCGGGCGCCGTTGTGGCCTTCATAAGTACGACTCGCCAACAGCACTTGCACTGACAGTTTGAGGCCACAAGGGGGGATCTTTGTCTTTGTGTACCAGCCCAACAATGCCCGCGTCCCCGCGATGAAGAACCTGGAGCGGGAGAAGCTGGCAGCGCGCTGCGCGGAGGGCAGTGCCACTCTGCCCGTGCTCTGGAAGAGATCCACCAACCCCTACCAGCTGGGTACGTGAGAGGATCGTGGGAGACGGCGACAGCTTTGGGAGGGGTGGGGGGGGGCAGGCCTTCTTCCATCAGTGGGTTGATTATGGCTGAATATGATGATGGGAGGGAGTTCCAAATTGGAGCAGGCGAGGAGAAGCGCTGTGTGTCCCTGGGTTCAGTGGCCGACCGCCTGTCCCGTGCCTCCGCAGGCGCCAGTGGCGTGGAGAGAGCCTATAACACCTGCAAGTCGCACAAAGGTACGCGGCTACCCCCCTCCCCTCCCTTCTCACCCCCACCCCCTCCACAACTGCATTGCCGCCCTTCACTCGCAAGCCGCGGGTTTAAACCCGGGCACAGCGAGAGAGACGTTTTGACTTTTTAAACAACTTTTATTGCCGCAGCAGCAACAGCACTGGAGGCGATTCCGATATGAAATACACAAAGTCACCAGCAAACAAATGAAAACAAACGCTACGAATCCACGCGCTGTGGCGCTAAATGCAGCGCGCACAACACGAAATAAAAGTCATGTGGTGGTGGTGGTCATCGCGCATGCCACGGTGACGAGCGAGCGCTTCAGAAGGTGAACACGAGGGTGCCGTCCACACTGGTACAGAGAGGGGCTTTTCCGGCTCCCCAGCGTTCGAAGAAGACGTGCACATCACCGACATGTGTGTGGTATGCGTGCTCCAGCCAGGGCCGCGCCTTAAGCAGGCCCCTGAACACTGGAAGCACAGAGCAGCCGTCAATGTTACCTTCCAGCATCTTTTACCTCGTTCTGTACACCGCCAACTTCGCCTGAGCACAGGCGAAGTTGGCGAGGCACGGCTCCTCATGCGAGGCGGGCATGCTCCGTGCTGCTGCTGCTGTCATGCTGGAAGTGGTACACGAGCACAGGTAGCAAATACATTGACAACAACAACTCAACACATTCGTCAAAAAGACCGTGTGGCATTACGATTCATATATCTGCGACGTTTCGGGCAATGGCCCTTCTTCGTATCACATGAACATAAGAATCGATACATTATTATAAACATATAGTGTTGAATTTAGATTTAAAGCTTTCGTGACTGCAGGGATTCATCTTCTTGGTTCTTTCGGTAAAGTCAAGCAGCCATGACCTCGCCAACTTCACAGGTCTGTCGGAAAGACAGCGTCTGAATCAGACGCTGTCTTTCCGACAGACCTGTTCTTCACCTGAGGACGGCTGCTTGCGTTGTGGCCGAAACGTCGTGAGAATTGTATTTTTTTATGGTTTATTATTTTATTATTTCCCTTCTACGTGACTTTACCGAAAGAACCAAGAAGACATATAGTGTTGGTTCCGTTTGTACCGTGTGGCACAATTGTGTCCTGTTTGACTCATCTCGTTCGTTATATTAGTCTGCAGTTAACGTTCGGTTATGGTTATCATTAGCAGCAGTAGCCGTGCTCTATCCACTGCTGGATGAATGCCTCCCCACGTCGCCATCGCTCGTGGCCCTGCGGCACAGGTCCCGTGCGCCTCCCGCCTGTTGTGGAAATCGACCATGGGCGGAGTGGTGGCGCAGTGGTTGGCGCACGGCGCTACGAACGCGCCGACCTCAGTTGGAGATTTCCATCGGCGGCCGCGGCTGACATCAGTGGCAACTGATATGTGACCCGTTCCTGCGTTGACCGGCGTGGCAAAGTATGGTCAAGCCGCGTGACCATCGTGACACGGGGCGACCTTCATCCCAGCGGTGGATTGGCCAAAGTGCTGCAAATTTAAAAATGTTACAAAACGGCGCGCGTCGCGCCGGGCACCAGCTCGTACATTCACCCAGCGGCACTGTCTCTCTCAACCCGTGCCTCCTCGAATGCATCTGTGCAGAGTACAGCAAGGGCAGCAGGGGCAGCTCTGGCTCGGTGGGCAGCGAGAGCCCCTACGCCACGATCCGGGAGACCCCCGCGCTCCCCGCTTCTCCCGCGCCCGCGAGGTCGCCCCCCCCGCCGGCTGGGGGGGGGCCCGTGTCGCCCCCCCGGGGCTCCGAGGCGGCCGGCTACGTGGAGATGAAGGCGCCGGGGGGGCCGGGAGGGCCGGGGGGGCCGCGGGAGTCGACGTACGCGGAGATCGTCTGCTCGCCGGCGCACGGCCTCGCCGGCCACGCCGCCACCGGCAGCACCAGGAACGTCTACGAGATGGGTGAGGGGTGAGCGGTGGTGCAGCGGTCAGCGCTACGCTGCGCTGTGAACCCAACGACCCGGGCTCGATTCCCGTTCACGGCCAATACCAGTGACAATTATCTGAACCGGTTCTGGGCCTCCCTTAGGTCGACTCAGCCTTAAATGAGTACCTGGTACGGTGTGTACACATCGCCACTGGGGAGACAAAGGCGGTCGGGCGTGGTGCTGGCCACCCACCCCCTCGTGTACCGTTGCGGCCTTCATAGGTGCTCGCTAACAGCACTTGCCCCTACAGTCTGTTAAGGCTATACCGGGGATCTTTTGTGGTATGTGTGTGTGTGTGGACAGGAGGTGTGTTGAACTTATTTCGCGCCGTACGTCGCCAACCCGTGCTAATCTAAGGTGCGGGGGAAGGACAACAAACTGAACACAAACATCGGTGCTAGAGAAATGAGTGTTACGTCTAGATGATGATTTGAAAGTGCACAGCTCCAGTGGCATTCGTATGTCGGAAGGAAGAGCGTTCCAGACGGCCGTAGAAGCGGTGACCGCCGTTTTTGTTCGATGGCTGAGCAGCTAAAAGCCGCTGCTGCTGCTGCTGCTGCGAGGGTGGCGAGAGTCCACGTGATGATGTTTCGTGCCCCTTGACGAGATCAGCAAGGCATTGTGGCTCATTTGCGGCAAGCACTGCGCGGGTGTGATGAGTGTGCGGGTGGCGGGGAGACAGCAGGGGCCGAGCCGCGGCGGCTGCGGTGGCTACGCTGCTGCACGTGGCTGCCTGCAATCCGCCCACTGTGCAGGAGGCAGCAGCGGCGAGGGTTGGTGGATCACCACCCGGATGGGAGATGAAGACCCCTTGCCGTGGGTGGGCGTAGAGGAGGTGCCATGCCCTGGCTGGCCAGGAGAAGGCAGTACAGCAACGATACTCATCGCCACAGAGGGTTGCCCCATTTCACGCGTGGGGATTCTCCAAGTGTTTCGGCCTCATTAATCACCGTTGCTTTGCTGAATAATAAAATAAATAATTGTGTTTATTGTAATAAATAAGAGTGGGGAGTGCTCGCTGGAGAGAGATGCATGTTGGGGAGTGCGTAGAAGAGAGGAGAGTTGTGGATGAGAAGGGCAGTGGCAACGTAGCTATCGAGTGTACAGGCGGTGCAACTGCACAGCCCCCCCCCCCCCCCCATCATGCGAACCGCGCCGTCGCTGCGTCTCTCCTCCGCAGAACCCACGGTGAGCGTGGTGCACGGCGGCGGCGGCGGTGCGGGCGGCACAAGCGCGCCGGCACAGCTGCACCACCGCCGCCACCACCACCAACACCACCAGCAGCAGCAGCAGCACCACCGCCACGCTCAGTTGCTACGGCGTCAGCAGCAGCAGCAGCAGCAGATGGAGCACGGCTTGTACGACCTCCCCAAGAACAGCCACATACCCGGCCACTACGACCTGCTGCCCGTCCACGCGCACCCACAGACGGCCGCCCTTGACAAGGAGCCTCGCCTCACCTCCTCCATCACCTCCTCCTCCTCGGCGGCGGCGGCGGCGTCGCAGCGTCATCACACTCAACAGCTGGAGGTGACGGCCGTTTGATTCTCTCGCTCGCTCTGCGGTAGAGGTCGCTCATGCTCTGCTGTCTCTCCCCACCTCCCCCCCCCCCCCCCCCCGTGTATTCTGGGATTACATCCCCAAACCCACTCCGTGCCCCCCCCCAACCCACCCCCTCCATCTCTCCCCCCCCCCCCCTCCACGAGAAAGAATAATCACTGTGTGGTATCGGCCGATAAATCAGAGCCAGAACGAGCCAAGCAAATTGGTCGACAATGTTCACGACGAGGCTCCAGACCTGACTCTTCGCCTCTTCTCTAAGCTGTCGGCAGAGTCAGTGGGCGCCTCCGTGAGCCCCCCCCCCCCCCGCCTTCACTGTGGTGAGACGAGGCACCTTGAGACGCGGTTGTGCTGAACGGACGCCCCTGGCAAACAGGCGAGGGCACAGCGCGCGACAGTAACCCTGCGACGCACGCGTGTAACTCCCTTGCCACCTGTCGGATTTTGCTGCCGTGAATTTGCAGGGGCAGTTTTAAGTTGCCGCTGTTTATCGGTGCCGTGGGCTGCCTCCTCATCCCGTCCATCCCTCACGCAGTGAGGAGGAGGAAGACGAAGAGGGAGGATGATAAGGAAGAGGGGCAGAACAATTCGAAGGAGGGGGAGAATTGGGGGAGGAGAGTGCGACGCTCTCCGTTCAGCACCAGCTGCCTTCCTCAACTCACAGAACAACAACGACACCAACAACAACAACGACACCAACAACAACAGCGACACCACCACCGCGCAACAACCGTGGCGTGCACGCGGGGAGCCGCGTGAACATTCTCTCCGCTGGCGTCGGTGGGAAGCGGCGAAGCCAACGCAATCGACCGATCGACGAAACTCTCCCCTTTCTCTCCTCTGCCCTCTCTCTCTCTCCCATGAGTCGTCCGCGCCTCGGCGGTTGACCACGGAGGGGATGGGCGAGGGTGGCAGTGGTTCGCGCGCTCGGCCGTGGTGGCGGGCGAGTGGTTGGGCAGTTACTGAAGCCACCGCATCCTCATCGTCGTCATCATCCTCGTCATCATCATCCTCATCGTCATCATCGTCACCGTCGTCATTGTCGTCCCCGTCGTCACCGAGACAGCCACGAGACGTGGCCACGACTGCTCGACCACGAGTTGTATGATTACTTCGAAGGACGATCGGTTCCACCGCCGAAACGGGGTGGTGGCGTTATTCGGCAAAAATGGGGGTGGAGCGGGGGGGGTTGGTGGATCTCGCAGAGACGGAGACTCGCCCGCACGTATCGGGCCGATGCGGTGGTGCCTGCACGGGGGAGACGGTACAGCAAGTAGGTTGCTCGAAGGCTTGCAGTTGCGGAACTCTGAGCGGCCTCTTTCTTTCGTACGGAAGATTTTTTTATTTTCCGAGCGCCTGCCCACGACTCGCGAATGAACACTCGCTGATGAATCGTCCACTACACCTTGGGCAGAACCCCCTCCTCCTCCTGCACGAGAAATGTCGAGGACTCTTTGAGTGCTGAGTCGAACATTCTGTTTGCTATCACGTGCCGGTCAGGGCTGGGGCAGCACACGTCGTGGCTTCGATGACTCGGTGGCCGGTGGGCGAGACGAGCCACTCGGTGCAAGTCCAGGGGAGGGACAGCGACCCAAGAGGGGACGTCCAAAGCGGAGACGGAGCGGTGGCGATGAACTCGGCTCGCGCGTTGCGTGCGCCGAGCGGAATCGTTGCCTCGTGGTGACCGTGGAGGATGGCGGGTGACTTGGAGAGGCCTTCATGCAGCAGTGGATAGACCTTGGCTGACGGTGGTGATGATGACGACGACGGTGATGTCGGTGACCGTCCGGCGTGGCGTGTTGCGGGACATTCGCGTGCGGCCGCACGGAACCCAGACGAGCGACACCTGCGGGGTGATCGGTTCGAACCCGAGCACAGGTCCCATGCCCTCCGAAGTGTGGGCAAGTGTTGGACCCCGTGGTTAGCGGGGAGACGCGGGGCCGCGGTGGCGGTGCTGGGCGCGGCGTCTCTCCCTGAGGCAGATGTCGCGGTCGCGTCTCTGTTCTGTCTCCTTGAGCTAAAGGAAGTCAGTGCGGACAAATGAAACTCCTGTTCGTGTCCGTGTGGTTCTGTTCCGAGTGGTGTGCTGTAGCGATGGGCACGATGCAGAAAGTCGAAGCGAGTTCCGGCTCAGATCATCTCCTGCTCGCAGCCCTGCAGAGCCGGTGGTGGAAACTCCACATTCATATGGCGGAGAACAATCGTACAACCACTGTTTAACTTCCGAACCACGTGACCGATGCTGACTCGCAAGTAATAATAATAATCTATATACATAAAAGGGAAATTTGTGAATATGTGTGTCTGTTCGAAATGTTTAGCATACTTCCCGACATGCAACAAACTTGAAATTTGCATGTGGGTAGCTTCCAGACTGTACACAATGAAAAAAGTATAAAAATAGACTTTTCTACTTTTTTTTGGGGGGGGGGGGGGGCGCAATAATGCATATATTTTGCACGGCAAGTGAGAGGTGACGTCACATCTGTGATGTCACCCGCATGCGGAAGCGTCACGCAGTGTGCCTGCTGACGTCACGCACCCCCCCCCCCCAAACCCTCCGCGTAGCCCGTGTATCCCGCACGAATGCGCGGCGTAGCCGTCTCGATTTCCTAAGTCAACGCGACTGTTTTCAGCTCGCTCTTCAATTTTAAGCAGAAGATTCATCTGTTTGTGTGAAGCAGCAGAAACTCTCGAACGCTGAGCTCTGACGTCATGAAATTTGCACAGCTGACGCTGTCTAGGATTTCTAAGGGTACGCGACTATTTTCAGCTCGCCACGTCATTCCCTTACCGAGTTGCCTACATCGACCTTGCGTATAAGTGGGTTAAGGTTTAATTTCTTTCAGTGAAAAACATCCCATTTTGTTAATTTGATTTGATTCGAATTTTTTCCTTCTTGCAAGCATCAATTTTTTGTCAGGGTTTTCCAGTGAAATATGAGGTAATATGAAATGAATTCAAGACAATAATCCAAGTCCCGGGCGAAGCCGGGTAGTAAAGCTAGTTATCTATATTTTTTCTAAATGTATGTTGAATCCATAATAGAGGTTTTTTGGGTTAGATCGCATTAATATATAAATGCGTCGTTAAGTCCGCCACCACCCGACACAGCCACAACTAGTGAGGGTTGTCACCTAAACAGAACGTGGCCAATTCGTCACGAGTACAGCACTAACCGGTTGTGTGTTGGAGAGCCAAGCCGCACCATTTACAATCTGAGTACGACGTTTCGCCAGTAATTATAACTGGCTTCATCAGGCGACAGCCAGATTTGTGGAGAAGTCCACCTGTTTCGTTGGTCGCGAAAGCCTACGAGTTGAACGCAGTAAGATCAAGTGACCCCATCAGCCACTAGAGGCCACTAAATTCACCACAATGTGTAAAATAAATACTTCATTCTTGAATCGAATCGCGCCCCTTAATCGTGACAATCCACACAGTCGCGAGGGGTTACGATCTCTTCGCCGCTGTTGACAACGCGAGGCGGTTGTGTGTCTGTGGCACGCGCTCCGCTATGACCCCATCCACCTGGGTTCGAGTCCCATCCACGGTGGACATCAGCAGCGCGTGAGATCTCAACCAGTCCTAGGCCTCTCCGCTAGGCCGACCGCGCGCTTTCAGATGCGTTTCTGCGGCCGTCTGGAACGCTCTTCCTTCCGATATCAGGAAGCGACTTGGAGCGATGCACCTTTAAATCATCTCGATTGAAAACTCATTTCTTTAAAACAGATCTTAGTGTTTAGTGTGTTGTCCCTCCCCCGCACCTCCGATTAGCACGGTCGGCTACGTACGGTGCGAAAGAAGTTCAACGTACATGCGTACGATCTAGTTGAAAAAAATTCTGCGTGTTCACATCAGCGCTGGGAAGACCAAGGATACGCGGAGATCCCAAGATAGGACACCAGAGGGCACCATCACCACGCTCCGGCACCGGCGGATTGTGAACTGGGATCCCACACGCACCACCTTCGTCACCGTCACACGATTCGGTTCTGCTGTTGTTGTTGCGTTGGCAGTGGTGCACAATAACGTCGAACAACACCGACTCAGCGCATTCGTCAACAACTCTGTGGCCTTAAAAGGAAACAAATATATATTTGGTGGCGTTTCAGGCAATGTCCTTCATTGCGCTATCAAAAAGAGCCATTCCCTGAAACGTCACCTATTATATGGCCCACCCATTGTGTTCTATCAAGAAGGACAATCGCCAGAAACGTCATCCATTATATGCATTTGTTTTCCCCTTTGAAGGCCACAGTCATATTGACGAACCGTGTTGAGTTTGTTTCATCACCATCACTGCCCTATGACAGAACAGCGGCGGAGCGGCGGCACAGTGGTTAGCTCACTGCGCGATGAACCCGGTGACCCGAGCCCGATGAGCTTCACCCAGGTAAGTGGAGCGTGGGCAGGACACCTCGCTGTGCCGGACGACGGCGTGGGGGGAGGGGGGAGGGGGGAGGGGGGCGGGGGAAGGGTTGAGAATCACCACGGGAGGGAACGCGCACAAGAAAGGGCGACCGCCCGCGGAGATGGAGCGATTACAAAAAAAATCCCAGCGTGCTCCACCTGGAGCCACGAATCGCCAATGATCTCACTGCACAGGTGACCACCTCCACACGAACTGGGGGACCGGCTACCTGCTCGGACCTCCCACACTGAGCACGCGCGCTGGATCAACTGTGGACCACGTTGAACCACGCTTGGGACCACGTGTGCGACCAACACAGAACTGGCCACTTGACCCTATCCCTGATCCTATAAGAACTGTAGCCCTATAGCTCTAAGCCTAAAACTAGTGGGAGCCACAATGACTCACGTTCTATCAACTGTAGATCCACACGTGGTGCCACAAGTGAGATCAACAGAGGTGGCAGCAACTTGGCCATAACCCTGACCCTAACCCCATCCCAACTCTGACCCTATAAGCTGCGGGGATTCGCCGCTCGTGCGGACTAAATCCCTTTCCCCGCGGCGGCGTTTGACCCTCGGGGGCCCCACCGTGACCCCGGTGTCGAACTCAGCTCCCAGGAATAGAGACAGCTGCGGGCGGGATTTGGCCCTGATCAATAGCGAGGGATTGAGGGCGCTCAAAGGCTTAGAGAGGAACGCAGTCATTCAATGTGTCAGTGTTTGTTGTGTGTATTGGTCTGTGTGGTGGGGAGCGGTGGTGCTGCGGTTAGCGCGCTGCTCTACGAGCCTGGCCACCCGAATTGACATTCCCGCACACGGGTAACACCAGTTTCGATTATATTATCTCCTAGCTCGACTCAGCCTCAAACAAGTACCTGGTGCGGTGTATAAACATCGTCACTGGGGAGACAAAAGCGGTCGAGCGTGGTGTTGGCCTTGCGTACCGTGCCGGCCTTCATAGGTGATACTCGCTAACAGCACTTGCCTAAACAGTTTGTTAAGGCTATGCAGGGGGTCTTTGTCTTTGTGGAGAGCGGTGGTGCAGCGCTTGACGCGCTGCGAACCCGGCGACCCGAGTTTGATTTCCGCTCAGGGCCAAACATCAGTGACGATTATTTGAAGCGGTCGTTAGTTAATTGGCCGATTAGTGGTGGTGGGAGCGCCTCAATGGGGTCTCATCTGGCAATACGCGACAGCTGCCTGCCCGCCCACCTGTCAACCTGCTTGCCTGCGTACTCATAAATAAATAACTCAATACATTCGTCAATAGCACCGTGGCCTAAAGAGTAAACGCAATCAACAATAGGTGACGCTACCAGTCATGGCACAGAAGTTAATGCTCAATGAATAAGGGTCATTGCCCGAAACGTTATTTATGTTTGTGCACCACTGCCAATGTGGTTGTCCCGTGGCACCTACAAAGAGAAGACCTCAGAACGGCGCAGGCGAGTGAGGTCGATGTCAATGAAGGTGCTGGTCGAGGTGGTTGTTTTGGTGAAGACGATGATGATGGTGCTGGTTGTAGTGGTTGTTAATGATGATGGTGATGATGGTGAGGAGTATGATGTTGATGTTGTGAACGATGATGATGGTGGTAGTGGTTGTTATTAATGATGGTGATGATGGTGAGTTTGACAATGTCGTGAACGATGATGATGGCAAGGATTATGATGGTGATGTTGTGAACGATGATGATGGTGCTGGTGATAGTGATTGTTAATGATGATGGTGATGATGGTGGGGATTATGATGGTGATGTTGTGAACGATGATGATGGTAGTGGTTGTGAATGATGATGATGGTGAGTTTGACAATGTCGTGAACGATGATGATGGTGGCTGTTGACTATTTTTTATTCCTAGTTAAAATAGTTTATTACTATTCCGTTTGTTTACCCAGGAAGGTCACACTCGGTCTCAAGACTCTTCTTCAGGAGGGTGCTGCCACGTGCTCGCGGCAGGGGGCCGATGTTGATGCTGTGCGTGATCCCAGCTGAGTACATTTGCAGGCAATTTCTCAACAATGGGATGTTTTTTGGCCAATACCAGTTTTAAAAAAAACAATGTTCTAAACTATCGCTTGAAACCGGAGAACCCGGAGGAAACTCATGGGGAGGAAGGCTGGGAGGGAACCATACAGACTCCACGCAGGGAGACGCCCGAGTCGGGCATCAAACCCAGGCCCTTCTTGCTGTGTGGCACGAGTTGTTACCACTGCGCCATGCTGCTTGCTGCTGCTGATAACGATGATGATGATGATGATGCGTGTGTGTGTTGCTGATGATGATGATGTTGCGTGTGTGTGTTGCTGCTGCTGCTGATAACGATGATGATGATGCGTGTGTGTGTTGCTGCTGATGATGATGATGCGTGTGTGTGTTGCTGCTGATGATGATGATGCGTGTGTGTGTTGCTGCTGCTGATAACGATGATGATGATGCGTGTGTGTGTTGCTGCTGATGATGATGATGCGTGTGTGTGTGTGTTGCTGCTGATGATGATGATGCGTGTGTGTGTGTTGTTGCTGATGATGATGATGATGCGTGTGTGTGTGTTGTTGCTGCTGCTGATGATGATGCGTGTGTGTGTGTTGTTGCTGCTGATAATGAAGATGCTTGTGTGTGTTGTTGCTGCTGATGATGATGCTTGTGTGTGTTGTTGCTGCTGATAATGATGATGCGTGTGTGTGTTGTTGCTGCTGCTGATGACAATGATGATGATGCGTGTGTGTGTTGCTGCTGCTGATAATGAAGATGATGCGTGTGTGTGTTGCTGCTGATGATGATGATGCGTGTGTGTTGTTGCTGCTGATGCTGATGCGTGTGTGTTGTTGCTGCTGCTGCTGATGATGATGATGTGTGTGTGTGTTGTTGCTGCTGCTGCTGATCATGATGATGATGCGTGTGTGTGTGTATTTGTTGCTGCTGCTGATGATGATGCGTGTGTGTGTTGCTGCTGCTGATGATGATGCGTGTGTGTGTGTTGCTGCTGCTGCATCTGTGGCCGCGTCACTCAATGATTCTCATCTCCGATGCACGCGTCTGCTGAGGGGCGGGGCACTGGGGAGGGGGGGGGGCAGAGGAGTGGGGGAGGGGGTAGGGAACAGAGGGGGCATCGCTAATGGCTTTAGGGGGCATGGGGAGCGAGGGGGACGCGGGTGGGGGGGAGAGGGGCACGCCGTGTTGCCTCCTTCTTCTTCAGAAGACAGGAGGGGCAGACTGCGCCGGTCTCTAGGGGGGACAGAAGGGAGGGGGAGGCGGGGATGGGAGCAGGAGGGAGGAAGGGAGGGGAGGGACATGCAGAGTCTACGGACCTCCTCCTCCTCCTCTGTGCCGCGCTCGTCAATATTTTGACTCGTGCCGTTTGACGCTGGATCCTGGAGTGGGGGGTGGTGGGGGGGGGGGCGGTTTTTTTTCTTTTCACGAGCAACTGGAGCCGATCAAGAATTGCAGGAAGGGGCGGGGGGAGGGGGGGTCAGAGGGGGTGGGGGCGGTGCGTGTAGGCTGCCGAGTGGTTAATAATGGACCTTGATTTATTCATCCATTTTCGACCTTAGCCCATCGTCTCGTAGCGAGACGGGACGATCGCCGTGGTCGAGACTAACGACGGAGTGGCGACCATGGCAGGGAGAGGCAGGGAGGGAGAGGCAGGGAGGGGGGCAGGGAGGGAGGGCAAACGCCCGACAGCAGGGGGAACATAGACATGGAGTAGGGAGAGAGGGGGTAGAGAGAGAGAGGGGGTAGAGAGAGGGGGTAGAGAGAGAGGGAAGGGGTAAGAAGGAGGAGAGCAGAGCGTGAAGTCTTTTGTGAAATCTTTAATTTAAAAAGGGGGTGGGGGCACATAAAGCAAAGCATAAAAAAAAACGAAATGATGAACGAAGCAAAGTGCAGACTACACCGAACATCTTCTTGTTTCCTCTGATTGGTAAAAAAAAAAGAGAGTCAAGTCCATCGCGGAGACGGAACGATGGAATCAGCTCGCGTGCAAGTGTCGGATGGATCGTTACATCGCAGGAAGCCGCAGTGTGTTGATCATGGCTCACGATAATGATCACAATGGCAATCAATATTATTATTATTTAGGCAGGCAAGTGGAGCGATTGCGTACTGTCATGCTCTGATCTCTGTGTGATCCACCAACCCCACCGGCCATAGCCCAGGATGTTGTGCGAGTGGGAGCGGTTAGGTCGAGCAGGTTGGTGCAGTTCGGTTCTGGATTGGCAGCCTGCGACGGAGTGAGGCGAGGAGTTGGATGAGTGGTTCGGCTGCTGCGTCGAGTTTAATCATCCTAACATAAGTTAATGCTATCCCCAAACATGAATTAAACAAGCGACGTTCATCAGCTGATCAGCTTTGGACCAAGTTTCGATTTTCTGGGTCTCATCGGCAGAGATCAAGGGTTGTTTAAAAAACACTCTGCTAGATTTCGATTTAAAGCTTTCGTGACTGCAGGGATTCATCTTCTTGGTTCTTTCGGTAATGTCACGTAGAAGGGAAATAATAAAATAATAAAATAATAAAATAGAAGACCAGGTCAGTCGGGGAGACATACCTGGTCTTCACCTGAGGACGGCTGCTTGCGTTGTGGCCGAAACATCGTGAGAATTATTTTATTATGTTTTTTTAATTATTTTATTATTTCCCTTCTACGTGACTTTACCGAAAGAACCAAGAAGATGACACTCTGCTAGGTTTGCCAGATGCTATTGGCACGGGCCCTCCGTTACTCTGACGAGACCACCGCTCAACGCAGCAGCAGCAGCAGCACAGAGGCGTCCACACCACGCTCATTACGCGCCGCTGTCGTTTAATAGCAGCCGGCTCGTAATGGCCGTGGCGCGCACGGCTAGGAAGCCGCGTAATTGTACAGAGCCACGCTGCAAGATTAAATAAGACTTGCCATCATTCATTACCGAGGCAAAGTATTCATAATGATGATGGTGGTGGTGAGGTTGTCCTTTATTCAACCGGGGAAGCCTCCAATGGGTCTTGAGGCTTGAGGGTCCCTCTCCATTGGGATGTCTGGCCAATGCCATGCGTGTCAAGCTGTGTGTATAGGATGAGCGGAGTATTTGTATGAGTATCTGTATGTTTGTGTGTGGGTAGCGGTAAGTGCAGTGGTTAGCGCGCTGTGCTACGACCCGGGTTCGATTCCAGCTCACGACCAACGCCGGTGACGATTATCTGTATCGATCCTGGGCATCCCTTAGGTCGACTCAGCCTCAAATAAGTAACTGGTGCGATGTGTAAACACCGTCACTGGTAAAACAAAGGCGGTCGGGCGTGGTGCTGACCAACCCCCCCCCCCCCTTCGTGTGCCGTTCCGGCCTTCATAGGTGCTCGTTGCTGACAGCGGCTTGCCCCAACAGTCTGTCAAGGCTATCGGGGGCATCTTTGTCTCTGTGTGTGCAGCGTGCGAGCACGCAGGGGGTGAGGTGCTCGGGCGAGGAGAGAGCGAGAATAAATCCCCGCGTGCATCAGGCAGGGCCTAATTTACGGCGCGGAGACGCGCGCGGCCTCCAATTCACTCCGCCAGCCCATTAACTTAATTAGCGGCCCGCAGACCCAGCGGCATCGCCAGCAAGTGACGAGTCGCGGGGTTTCCTCCGGTGGTGTGGCCTCAAGGTGCACCTAGCCTGGCACGAGCGCGGTGGTGACGTCATAGTGGCGAATGACGATCGTTTACTTGAACACGTCGGATTGTGCCGACCGCTATGATTCACCTCCTCTTCTACCGCACCTCCGATTAGCACGGTTGCTAAAGAAGTTCAACTTTGATCAGAATGCGAATGTAGAATATGCGTCGTGCATCCTCCTCCACCCGACACGTGTTCACGATTCTGGCAACTCCCTGATTGATGCTGCTGCTGGTTGCTGATACCGACGGAGCGTCGGCACGTCGCCGTGAAATGCGTGTGGGTCGCTCTCCGATGTGCCGGGGGTGCTGCTGAAGCCGCAATACATCGGTGGCTTTGTTCATCGCGTGTGAACTTTATTTAATCGACTGGGTCGGGTGGAGGAGGGTGTACGACACACGTTGTACGATCTGATCCCAAAAAAGCATCACGAATGAATTAGGATGACAGCTGTAGTTGGTGTGAGTTTGTGTGAGTGGTGGTGTTGGTGGTGGTGTTGGTGGTGGCGAAAGTGATGGTTGTGATTAGCGTTGATGATGCAGTGAGTGGTGGTGTTGGTTGCGATGGTTGTGATTGGTGGTGGTGATGCTGTGAGTGGTGGTGTTGTTGGTGGTGTTTGTGGCGAAAGCGATGGTTGTGATTAGCGTTGGTGATGCAGTGAGTGGTGGTGTTGGTTGCGATGGTTGTGATTGGTGATGGTGCTGCGCACTATCGCGAGTGGTGTTGGGGTGGCACAAAGTGATGGCGCTCGTGACGTCACGTGGAGAGTGATGGTGCCGTGATGTCACGCTGAGTGTTGGCGATGGTGTCACGCGGAGTGATGGTTTGTGGGAAGCACTCGCCCTGTGTAATCTGCTAATGACCGGGCGCTGATTGGGAGAGAGAGAGCCTCGTGAATTATTGAGCGCGGAGAGGATTGATGGGCAGGGCCCGGGTGACAGGGGGCGCTGGGGGGCGGGGGGGGGGTCGATGTTTGACAGACTGTGGGGCATTGTGGGGCACGGGGGCACGGGGCATTTGGGCATTCGACCACGGCGCATTTGGGCATTCGAGACGCATCTTCTTTGAAGTCACAACCAGAGCGTGGGTCTGGAACTCGCGTCGTCAGCGGACCCGATGTGCGTGGGTTGAAAGCGACAGATGCACAAAGACAAAGCCCCCCCCCCCCCGTATAGCCTTAAGGGACTGTTGGGGCAAGTGCTGTTGTCCAGCAGCACCGATGAAAGCCGGCATGGCACACGAGGGGCTGGGTGGCCGGAATTCCGCCCGACCGCCTTTGTCTCCCCAATGGCGATGTTTATGCACCGCGCCAAATACTCATTTGTGCCTGAGTTGACCAAACGCAAACCCAGGACCGGTTCAGATAATCGTCACTGGTGTTGGCCACGAGCGGGAATCGAACTCACACGAAGCACATACACGCAGACAACACCTGTGCACAATGTTTGTGAGGATGCGGATGGCAGCTGTCTCCCTCCCTCCCTCCCATGTCTCAACATTAATATACCTCGTGAACTCTACGGACACATTGTACACACACACACACAAGACAGAGATCCCGCGTATATACTTTGAAGGTCTTTCATTCAAATGCTGTTAGCGAGCACCCGTCTTAGATGCCAATAGCCACTGACGTTGGCCGTGAGCTGGCCACGTGAAATCTGAGTTCAGTTGGCGTGGCTTTCGAGTGCGCGGGCAGTGCGACTGCATCCGGGGCCCATTGGGTCGGAAGGGCCCAATGGGGGGGGGGGGGGGGCAGGGGGCTATGGAGAGGAGGGAACAATGGACAGGGAGGCCCCAATGTCATGCCTTGTAGCTGGGCCCGTGCCAACCACGCGACTGCGCCACTGAACAAACATCATATTTTGCGATAGGGCACGATCGCAGTGATTTGCTTTTATGCCGATTGCACAATGAATGGGAAAGTGAAGCTACATCTGGCAAAGTAACAAAACATGGAGGAGGAGAATGATAATACGGGTCGAGAATAAGCACATTACGATAGATCACACACAAAAGACAAATATTTCCTTCCCCCCCGTGTAGCCTTTAACATACTGCGGGGCAAGTGCTGTTATCCGAGGGCGTGAGTGACCAGAACCACACCGGGCCGCCTTTGTCTCCCCAGTGCTTGTTGGTTTACACTCCTCACCTGGCACTCATTTAACGCTGAGTCGACGTAGGGGAGGCCCAACACCTGTTAAATAATTACCCAATCTTATTGGTCGTGAGCGGAATTGGATTCCTCGGGTCACTGGGTTCGTAGTGCAGTGCGCTAATCACACCGCACCCCTGCCACACGCACGCGCACGTGCACACTCGCGAACACTCACAACCAATACCCCGCCACTCGGTGACGGTGACGTCACCATCGCGCCCGTGCCAGGCCAGGTGCACTTTGAGGCCACGTGAAGTGTCGACGGCTCACTCGCTAACACTCACACACACTCACGCGTTCTCTCTTATCCATGCTCCACCCAGGCGCCAAGGGAGCTTCCTTCTCAGATCCGTCGCTCAGTTCAAATGGGGGCAGCAATGGGGAGACAAAGGCGGCCGGACTTGTTCCAGCCATACCACGCGCTCGTGTGTCGTGACGAACTGCACAGTCTGAATTAGCACTTGCCTACCAGTCTATGTTCGGCTATACAGCGGATCTTTGTCTTGGGACGTGCCTATGTGTACCCGTGTGGACGCAGCGATGATGTCTGTGATGCCGTGCACGTGCGAATGTTCAGTCCTTGTATCAATCCACTGCTGGATAAAGGTGCTCCCATCCCCGTGGGCGTCGCGGGGGTTATTTGGCCATACCTGGCCAGTGCGAATTGGTGAAGGCGGGGAGCATGGGACGTGGGAGCCTAGACGTGCAGTATAACAATTGATTATACTGCACTGCACTTTGCTGTCCATGCCTGTGTCCTGGGGTTGGTTACCCTGACAGCCACTGGCCAGGCTCAGACTCCTGCTTGGCTTTTTGAGATCCGACGAGACGGTGCGACTGTTGATGCCAACACAGACTCCAAATATATCCATGAAACCCCGTTAATTGAAACTCAGAAATTCATTTGCGGAATATTCGGTGGTTCGCGACTCCACTCGTAATCCACGCTGGATTTGATGAAGCCAGCCTTTGATGAAAAAAAAAACTGTTTTTAATAAACTGCGATGCCACCCACGGCCCGGCTACCGCAGATAACCCCCATTGTCTCCCACCCGTCTCCTTTACTGCACAAGACAAAAGACATCTCGCGTGGGCCGCTGGGCGCTGTCACGCGGGAGGACCCTTTTTTTCCAGCCGAGGCAAATTGATAATCGATTGAAGGCATTAACGTGGGATGGCTGGCTCGGGCTCGGCTGCCAATCACGGTGGGGGGGGGGGGTGTCAGAACTTCACTCCAAGTAGAGCCCCTGTCGGGTTAAGGGCTTTTGGGAATGGGTAATATTTAACTGTTACCTTTTAACAGGACAATGTTTTTTTTTGTTGCATCGCCCGAGAGGAAACATTAGGGTAGAGATGATATCTGTCGAGTTCCGCGTGGAGGAAATCGTTTCGGAGGTGCGGGGGTTGTGGGTGGGTGGAGGGTGGCTGTTGAGGGAGCAGCAATCATCATTAAGATCGTAATCTCACTCGTGAGCTTCACAAGTCAGATTGACATTATGTCGCCGTTGTTGATGTTGCTGAGAAGTGTTTGCAAACCCGCTGAGTTCGAACCCCGGACGCGGCTAACGTCAGCAGCAAGGGCGTGGCCAGTTAAGCGAATGTTGTGTGCGTGCGCGTACGTTGAACTTCTTTCGCACCGTACGTAGCCATCCCTGCTCATCGGAGGTGCGGGGGAAGGACATCACATGCCAGGGCCTGTGTGGTGAATAAACAAGAGCGTTCCACCAGCACCGTGGGGCTAGTTCAGTGCAGTACAGCAACTTGGTTCTCACTTATTTCACTCTCTCTTTACTCTCGCCTCTCTCTGTATCTCGTCTCCTCCCTCCCTCGCTCTCACCTAGTCTCCTTTTACTCTCTCACTCTCCCTTCACTCTCCTTTTCCCCACTCTCTCTCTCTCTCTGTCTGACCTCTCTCTTGCCCCTCTCGTTCTCTCTTCCTCCTTCTTCTTAACATCTCCCCCGCCCGCTCTCTCTTCTCTCTCCCCGCGCCCAGCTTCCCCTCCATCCCTTATTCTCAACTCTTGCTCTGTCTCTCTCTCTCTCTCCCCTCCTAACACACACGCACACACACACACAGAGGGGGATGGCGCGTGTGCTGTGGGGTTGCATTGCAAGTCGCGGTAATGGGAAACGCTCATTGATCTGCTCTAATAAGCTCAAATGAGCTGTCACAACAACAACAACGACGACAACCGCATCAACAACAACAACAACCACATCATGCACAACAACAACGACTCCGTTCCCATTACTGCGGGCATGTCCGCCCGCGTCTCCACCTCCAACCTCCACCTCTCCATCAGCGAGCTCCGATTATGTGCGGGCATTAGCCAGGGGGACGGTGCCGCCGGTGGTGCAGTGGTCAGCAAAATGCAGAGTTCGCCGGTTCGATCTCCCGGCCCGCCAGTTGATATGATGGTGCAAGTTAATTCAACCCCACCCCCCCACCGCCGCCGCACAGCTTCTGTGCAGCCAGCGAGCGATATGAATGAGTAACACCAGGATGAGTCGATGGGCAGGTCGCGTGCGGTGGGGTACAATCTCTTCCAACCCGTCTGGCCAGCGTGCAGGAGGAGGAGGCCACAATTGCCGTTCACGCTCTCAAGGTGAAGGTTCCCGTGGAGGCACCTTCCGTCAGCAGCGGCGTGAGCAGGACATTGCAGGGCTGGGGGTGGCACGTGCTCCCCCAATAATCCGATCGAATCCTTCATTTTGATCGGATCATTGGGGTTTATCAGTAATAAATCGGCATTTTGCGACCCCCACTGCCACTGTGTAGCATATTATTACGTGCCAGGGACTCTATGAGATGATAGGACAATAGTCTGAGTCAATCATTGGCAATAAGTCACGGCAAAGCGGTTATATCCAGTCCACGACTTCCCTGAAGGCATTCACCTTCAGTGAGCGCGATGGCGATCACACAACGCGGTTCGAATTCGACCCTTGATCGATGGCTGCGCCATCGCCGCACACGCGTCCAATAAAAAGCAAGAGACAAGTCCTTACTTACTAACAACTCCTTACTTACTAACAACTCCTTACTCACTAACAACTCCTTACAAACTAACAACTCCTCTATCATTTCTCATTGCTGGAGGGGTTGCCCCCCCCTACCTGAAAATCCTGGCTCCGCCATTGGGGCTCCACCTTCACCTTTGCAGCGAAAATGTTACGATAATTGACGACCCTTTGCTCATTCGCTTCTGGACGAGGGCCTCCACGAGTCGTGTTGGTCGTGGGAGTTGTTTGAAGACACTTCATCGTCATCATTGTTATCAGCAGCAGCGCCAAACAGACGATATAAATCACAGCGCCTTCGCCGCTTCTGGTTGGAGAGGTTCGCGGTTCGATTCTAAAAAAGAGCAATAATTTAATAACTTTCACTTCTCAAGCGCGTATCGCCCAGAGGTCGCAAGGGCGCTGCGCAGAGCCAAACGCGAGTAAGTAACTCAACGCGATTCTAACACCTGATATAATCACGCGGGCTCACGGTTTGACACATCGTGACACTGACGCGCCGCCTGCTTCACAGGAGACGTTAAAGATCTCGTGACGTTGTTCGCAAAAGTGTCAGCCCCGCCCCCTACCCACCACCCACCACTGCGGTCCAAATTTGCCCCACATCCGCAAAAGTAGCCCCGCCATGGTCCTGTACGCAGCGATCCTCGCCCGCAACTGCGCGGACGCAATGGGCACGACCCTCCTGAGAGCGAGTCGTGAGACTCAGCGAGGCTCCCATGGGTAAGCAAGTGGAAGTACGGGGTGCTTCAAAAACATGTGAACACTTGCGAGAATTTTCAACGACGCCACGAGAAATGTGCCGCCTCCGGGCTCTGGAGACCACCTGGATAAGATTCCAGGCCACGTGTTGACAACGACGGCGAACGAGTGGAGACTCTTTGACTTTTTACAGCTATTAACATGACATTTGTTATAATGTTACCGTGTATTATCCGTTATTTTCCCATTAAAAACGATAGCACCATATACGTGTTTTAAAAAATGTTGAAGCACACTGGATAATCCACATTTTTTGTTTCTCTCAAAACAATAAACCACAGCACCCAGCGAAGCAGCGTTCACGATGATTTTATTTGGCGTTTCGCAGGCACACGACGATGACACGCGCGTCATACGTACGTCATATGAGTACATACACCATACACATAAGTACATACATGATACATACATGTAAGTACACGAGTGCTGTACAGACACGCGCCGAGGAGCCGCGGTCACTTGTGCTTGGGGTAGCGACACGGGGAGGGGGTGGGGGGGGAGGGGTGAGGGGTGAGGGAGGGGAGGGGGTGGGGGAGGAGGGGTGAGGGGTGAGGGAGGGGAGGGGTGGGGGAGGAGGGGTGAGGGGTGAGGGAGGGGAGGGGGTGGGGGAGGAGGGGTGAGGGGTGAGGGAGGGGAGGGGGTGGGGGAGGAGGGGTGAGGGGTGAGGGAGGGGAGGGGGTGGGGGAGGAGGGGTGAGGGGTGAGGGAGGGGAGGGGGTGGGGGAGGAGGGGTGAGGGGTGAGGGAGGAGGGGGGTGAGGGAGGAGGGGTGAGTGAGGAGGGGGGTGAGGGAGGAAGGGTGGGGGAGGAGGGGTGAGGGGTGAGGGAGGGGAGGGGTGAGGAAGGGGAGGGGTGGGGGAGGAGGGGTGAGGGGTGAGAGGTGAGGGGGAGTGGGGGAGTAAGGGTGAGTGAGGAGGGGTGAGAGAGGAGGGGGGTGAGGGAGGAGGGGTGAGGGGTGAGGGAGGGGAGGGGGTGGGGGAGGAGGGGTGAGGGGTGAGGGAGGGGAGGGGGTGGGGGAGGAGGGGTGAGGGGTGAGGGAGGGGAGGGGGTGGGGGAGGAGGGGTGAGGGGTGAGGGAGGGGAGGGGGTGGGGGAGGAGGGGTGAGGGGTGAGGGAGGAGGGGGGTGAGGGAGGAGGGGTGAGTGAGGAGGGGGGTGAGGGAGGAGGGGTGGGGGAGGAGGGGTGAGGGGTGAGGGAGGGGAGGGGTGAGGAAGGGGAGGGGTGGGGGAGGAGGGGTGAGGGGTGAGAGGTGAGGGGGAGTGGGGGAGTAAGGGTGAGTGAGGAGGGGTGAGAGAGGAGGGGGGTGAGGGAGGAGGGGTGAGGGAGGAGGGGTGAGGGGGGGAGGGGTGAGGGAGGGAGGGGTGAGGGAGGGGAGGGGTGAGGGAGGAGAGGGGTGAGGGAGGAGGGGTGAGGGAGGAGGGGTGAGGGGGGGAGGGGTGAGGGAGGGGGAGGGTGAGGGAGGGGAGGGGTGAGGGAGGAGAGGGGTGAGGGAGGAGGGGTGAGGGAGGAGGGGTGAGGGGGGGAGGGGTGAGGAGGGGTGAGGGAGGGGAGGGGGTGAGGGAGGAGGGGTGAGGGAGGAGGGGTGAGGGAGGAGGGGTGAGGGGAGGAGGGGTGAGGGAGGGGAGGGGTGAGGGGGGGGAGGGGTGAGAGGTGAGGGGGGAGTGGGGGAGGAAGGGTGAGTGAGGAGGGGTGAGAGAGGAGGGGGTGAGGGAGGAGGGGTGAGGGAGGAGGGGGTGAGGGAGGAGGGGTGAGGGAGGAGGGGTGAGGGGGGGAGGGGTGAGGGAGGGGAGGGGTGAGGGAGGGGAGGGGTGAGGGAGGAGGGGGTGAGGGAGGGGAGGGGTGAGGGAGGGAGGGGTGAGGGGAGGAGGGGTGAGGGAGGGAGGGGTGAGGGGGGGAGGGGTGAGGGAGGGAGGGGTGAGGGAGGGGAGGGGGAGGAGGGCGGGGAGAGGG